>NC_071088.1:135081129-135126129 GCF_027358695.1 Spea bombifrons | reverse complement strand
GCATGACGCTTCCCGGCACGGAGCTCTCATGACATTTGTCTCCAGCTGGGAGGTGACGTGCTTGGATTTAACCCTTTGGGTGCTGGTTTCCCCAATAGTGGGACAAATGCCCCGACCGCACATGGACCCAAAAGAAAGCGCCGAATTTGCGGATGACAGGGTGCGGAGCTTGGGCGCCCCATGCGCAGTACACATTCTCCGGAGTCTCAGACGCCAGACACAATCGGGGGCCGCAGGACGGTGGTCCTGAATCCCACACAAAGCGAGGCACATCACAGAACAATGACTTGTATAATATATATATCATATATGATTATAAGACGCGCTCGCTAAAGATCCATGTGAGCAGCAAACACGCATGGGATAGACATGCGGCTCCTGAATCTAAGACGAGACCAACGACTGATTAATGGGCAGACTAGACGGGCCGAATGGGGCCGATCTGCCGGTAACGGAGGTGCTAGTGTTCCATCTAGTGGCTGATGTGTGAATAACAGTCAAAGTTGATGCCTTCTTTGCTCCAACATAGAAAAAAGATGAAGGGCCACAAATAGGGCCGGAATTCGTGTTGTATAAGATGCTGAAGATGGGATATCCAAAAACAGCGGTTTTGTAGCACTGCAGGGTCTCAGATGGAAAATTTGCTACATCTAAAGGAGAGACCTCTGAGGTTCTAAAAGCTTATGTAATTTTATATCTTTTTCTAAGCTGATACAATTATAAAAAAAAAAAGCTATAAACATTTATTAAATACGTCATCTTCTTTTGGATCACTATGGATATATTTATTTTTATTATTATGTGAAAACAGAATGGAATACGGTATTTAAATGTCCCACATTACCCCGATCCTATTTTTACATTTATTTCCAATTCATTTATGAGTTTATAGAAGGATTTCATGTCGCTGAAAACCTAATCCATTATCTTTTATCTGGGATCATCGGTTTTAATTGGCAGATGTGACTTTATTTGTTATTCTCACTAGTTTTGCAAATATAAGGGGGTATAAGGCATATCTGGGGGGCAGAGTGGCATAATGGGGGGTATAAGGCATATCTGGGGGGCATAATGGCAAGCCTGGGGGCAGATGTGCATAACGGGGGGGGCAGGTTGGCAAATAAAAGGAAATAAAAACAAGAAATGCATTTTTCTCAATCATAGTTTTTATTAAATATAAAAAAAGTTTACATGAATTAACATTTACTGGTAAAAACTTTTTTTCCTATAGGGTAGTGTTATATTCAGGCTTTTTATTTATTTTTTCTTAATTAATATTCAAATTTTGGGGGGTCGTCTTATAATCGAGCAAATATTTCATGATGATAACCAGCACGTGTAAAGTGCTGCCCCCTGCAGGATGTGTGATGTATAAACTCACAAAGAGAATCAGTTACTGTTATACATCCCGCCTCCTGCAGGGGGCAGCACATCACATGTTTTTCAGAAATATGTGACATGTATGCGTGTCCTGGGAAAATTGGCCAATGTGGTCACGCTACCATCCGTGCAACATGGGTTTAGTGTGACATTTAGTGTAGCGCTCGTTAAAAGTGGGAGGGGCTGTGTGTGGGAGGGTACATATCAATGACTGATGGGTAGAAGGGGGGGTCTCATTGATGGTTATGGCTGTGAGTGATGGGTCCAACAACCTGTTAGTTAACAGGTTAATTGATTTAGACCTATTTCTGCTGCCAGCCAAACCTGTCATTTGTGGACAGCTCAATGTTTTATTATCAGATCATCTATTCTTCTTCATTGATAAATGAATACTGGTGACAAAACTAGGCGTTATAATATATTAATATTGGGGGAAATCCAGTCCTGCTCCACAGAGCTGCATGTGCCTATCATCTGCCAGTGTCTGCCTGCCCAGGGGCCTGCTACTACTACTACTGCTGCTCTCTCGCCGTCATTACTCTCGGATACCAATTCTTATTTTTCTAAAATGGGGGATCGGACTTAAGGCTGGATGTGCCCTGCTCTGCCGGTGCCTCCCCTGTGCCCTGCCGGTGCCTGTCCTGTGCCCTACCGGTGCCTCCCCTGTGCCCTGCTCTGCCGGCGCCTACCCTGTGCCCTACTCCGCCTCCCTTCCTTAGTCTGAGGGATCAATGTTTGGAGAAGTTTCTTCCCGTAGCTTGAATCAAAAATGCCCACGACTTTCACAAAACAAAATTTGTTACCCGAAAACTAATGTGGCAAAAACAGTACGAAAATTTGGAGTGAAACCATTCTACCAAACTACCTGCAGTTAATTCCTGAAATTGGAACACAATGGTCCAGACATAAGTCTCAGGAATTCTGACTTCTGCGGAGAAACATGTGCAGTATTTCAAAATAAACCTCTTTTCAAATAAAAAGATTTAAAGTGACATTACCATGACATTACCTGGGATATTTTAAACTACACTTCCCAGCACCCAATGCGCCGGACATGTCTGAGGCACGCAGAGCATAGCGGGAATTGTAGTTTGAAGGACCTATGTTTTGAGCTTATCAGTCAAGCACGGACTACATGTCCCAGGCCGCACCGCGGCCGTGTCGTAATCAGCGACTGTCCTGGGAAAGTGAGAGGCTGCTCACGTTTTGTTTCCTCGCCGTGTTTGCTGCTGGTGTCCCGCTCATGTGGAGGTCCCGGGTGTCCGGGCTCGGTATCGCCCGGCTTATTGCGGCTCGCTGGAGGCGCTCAGTTGGCTCCGGTAGAGTCGAGGGTGCGCTGAGTGGTATTGCGTGCGGTAATGGGCAGTACTTACCAATAGGAGGCCATGGAGCGCTTCGCCTGCAGTATCACCGAACGGCCACTGGAGGGCGCACGGAAACTGTAATTCCCAGCTGCTGGAGCACGCGCTTACAGAACAAGCTGCAGTACCTGCAACACGCCGCGGAGGGGCAGCAGAGAGACGGGCATCAGCAAAGCGGAGGCAAAAAGGGGCAGACTGGGATTCCTGTGCTTACTGCTGCCCTCCTGGCTTATTGCTACAGCAGAGGACACATACCCAAGGGTGAATATCTATGCTGCTGATTAGAAATTGGGTTGCTTTATGAACAAGTGCAATACCTTTTACTCCTTAGATATGATGTTAGGCAGTATTTCTACACTGTTAAAGTAGTGTACACGCGGAACAACCTTCCAGCAGAAGTGGTAGATGGTAATACATTGAGAGAATTTAAACGTGGTATGAACATAAGACCAGAGACCGAGTCAGTTGTGTGGTTTGAAGGTTCTGTAAATTATCTTAGGAATAGTTAAACTACCCTTGTGAAATAGCCCTAACAAGGTCAAATCAGCCAGATGTTTAGCTGCAAACAGCTGATTTTTAATGGAATCTCTTCATAGGTGTACAGAGGCTCTTTATCACTCCCATCACTCCTGTGTTCCAAAGGCCCTTTATCTCTCCCATCACTCCTGTGTTCCAATGGCCCTTTATCACTCCCATCACTCCTGTGTTCCAATGGTCCTTTATCACTCCCATCACTCCTGTGTTCCAAAGGCCCTTTATCTCTCCCATCACTCCTGTGTTCCAATGGCCCTTCATCACTCCCATCACTCCTGTGTTCCAGTGGCCCTTTATCACTCCCATCACTCCCATCACTCCTGTGTTCCAGTGGCCCTTTATCACTCCCATCACTCCTGTGTTCCAGTGGCCCTTTATCACTCCCATCACTCCTGTGTTCCAATGGCCCTTTATCACTCCCATCACTCCTGTGTTCCAGTGGCCCTTTATCACTCCCATCACTCCTGTGTTCCAGTGGCCCTTTATCACTCCCATCACTCCTGTGTTCCAATGGCCCTTTATCACTCCCATCACTCCTGTGTTCCAGTGGCCCTTTATCACTCCCATCACTCCTGTGTTCCAATGGCCCTTTATCACTCCCATCACTCCTGTGTTCCAATGGCCCTTTATCACTCCCATCACTCCTGTGTTCCAGTGGCCCTTTATCACTCCCATCACTCCTGTGTTCCAATGACCCTTTATCACTCCCATCACTCCTGTGTTCCAGTGGCCCTTTATCACTCCCATCACTCCTGTGTTCCAGTGGCCCTTTATCACTCCCATCACTGTAAATGCCTTCTACAGGGCATTTACCCCCCGCTGATATCCAACACGACCCGCTGCTGCCAAGAGCCAGAGGCCGTGGTTAGAATTGGCCCTGAGCGTTCGGACCCCGGGTATTGATCTTTGTTGATGTGTTTAATCTCTGTGACCCCTGCAGGTGAGGACCTCCTGGAAGCGGCTCGAACCGGTAACACCAACGAAGTGGACAGGTGAGAAGAGACACCGCGTTTTTTTTGCACGTACTGGGGCAGAATAACTACACGTATGTACAGTGCTGCCTAAGTGAGCTGCTTTAACGCGGACTCAACATACAGCGATTCAGACATCGGTTTTAGGCCCGATCTCGAGCTACATGTTTGCAGACTGCTCACTCATATCTTTTATGCTCTTGATACAGCCCACGATAGACATACGCGGTCCCTTCTATAAGGATCAGGTATCGGGTGTAGATCAGACTCGACTCGAATAACTTCCGGTGGCGTCGCTTTGGGGTATTTGTAAGAACCCCGGGGGGCTCCGTTTAAATGTCCAAATGCTCTGCTTCCAGGTTGCTGGCCGAGAAGGTCGACCCCAATGTGCGCCACAAACTGGGATGGACGCCACTCATGGTGGCAGCGATGGGCAGAAACCAGAGGTAAGGGGGCCGCTAGAAGTGAAGTCACGAGAGTAACATTAACCCTTTGGGGCTCCAACATCACAAAGCAAACGCCAACACTTTACACATGGCTTTCAGGCAAAGTAATATATTTACTGAGATGGCCGACGGGGGGCAATTATCTGTCCCCCCAAAAAATTGCATCTTTGTTATGAAGATGATCTTTGACCCTCGCCAAGGTCGTCATGTCACCCTGTTATTTACTTTTTTATTGTCAGTTTTAATTTTATTTTAAAAAAAAATTAATATATTTTTTTCATAAATGAACCTTTTTTTTGCGCATAAAAAAAAATTGGTTTTAAGATGCAAAATACACCCAAACCAGGTCAGATCAGTACTGGACGTGGCCCCCCTAGCTCCGTTTCGGACGGGTATGAGGTTTGCGACAAATCAGTCGGTTTCCAGCACAGATCTCTAAATATAAATAATTTTAAAGGTTTTTTTCGCTGCTCGTCTCCCTCTGTTGAGCCGCGATCCTAACCAATACATAAAAGGCTTTCCGTCTCCCCTCCGTCTCCTCTCGTTCCCAGGGTAATCACCCCTCCGTGCTACCCAAGCCAAATGTTTGCGGACCCCCAAACCAGATTCAATTAGTTCCGTAGAAAGAAATCCAATTTCGCGGCGAGGCTCGCACAGTCCGCTCCGGTGACTTTTGATGTTTCGCCGTCCCTCCCTCCTGCCCTCTTCACCCCTCGGTCCCGTCCTCGGCCGAGTGGCAAGTTCATAAGCGACAAAAAAAGACCCAAATGACTTGAGAAAACACAGGATTAAGGCCGCGGGGGGGGGGACACAATGGGCGAGGATCTGCTCTCGAGCGGCACGGCCCGAGCCCCCCGCCCCCCCCGGCGCGCCCAGTTCGTGTGTGGTGCGGTCTTTGAGATGCCGTGGCAAGCTCAATGCCACCAATCTCCCATCAAGGTCATCCCTTAAGAGGCTTTCGGCGGCCCGTGTTTGTTTACCTCCCGCGCCTCAGAAGTCGTCCTGTTGCCGTGTCCGCCGGTGAGAGGCCAGACAAAGCATCGCCGCCGGGGTGTGAAGGTTGTTGACTGATCCGGCCGAGCGTCGGAGCAGAACCGGAGTGAAAAGGACCAAAAAAAAGAAGAAAAAAAAAATGGGCGCGGGGGGTCTATGGATTAGCGCCCCGTGGATACCATTCACTGAGGGTAGTTTCACTTTAATTCCCCCGGCTATTAGAAGCGGCAGCCGACTCATTGTCCACGGGGGTCGATACTTTGGGCTTTTAAGGATCCGCAAGGTGTGAATTTTGGCCGGCGGGTTTAATTTAAGCCGAAGGGAACTTTTGGCGCTTTTGCGTCTAACTGCGGCAATTAACGGACTTCCTGGAAAAGAGCCGAAGGGCGCGTTGGGCTGGGTGCGGAAATGGGGGGGGTTTTGTAATAAAATTAGTTCTGTAGTAGGTTCTCCCCGAGTTCCAGCTGTAATTAATGAAGAGCTCCGAGCCGACCGCGGGAGGTGAGATCGATCGGCCGATGGGGCGGATTCATCCCCTCCGCCACGCGTTAAAAGCCAGGAGTGAGTTCACCCTCGGGTCCACGTTGGGGGCTGAAACCTCGGGTCAGTGTTAATGGGTAGGGGACACAGTTGGTATTAAGTTTTGCCGTTCGGTTATTTTCTGAATGATAAATGAAGGTGGGTGACCCAATTCCAAAGCCAGGGCTCCGTCTCGTGTCCATTAATACTCGGTTAGCGGAAGGGCCGACATGACGCTAATGGAAGGCCACGTTTCTGGGAAAATCTTGGAGCGTGGGGTAGATGACCCGAGCCGCGTCTCACGCTTGTCCTCACTAAAAAGACCCCAGTGCCCTTCCTCAGGCTCCGGGGGCCGCAGAGGACTGGAAGGCGACCGTCGGTGGGGGGTTCCTCCTGTAGATGCGCCCGTATGGTGTTCTGCACCTCTTCGCTGTGGATGGTTAACGTCTGCTACTAGCAGGGGGTACCTGGGGTATTTAACCACCTCAAGGCACTTTAAAATGTAAAACACCCACGCTGTCGCTTACTCAGCCATTCTTACTCACACTCTTACTCATACTCACACTCTCTCTCAATGTTTCCCTACCTTCTCCACGACCGTTTCCATGTCCCTTTCTCTCGCCTCTTCTTGTTCTTCTGCTTCCCCGTGTCTTCTTTCTTCGGAAGCGCTCAGCGGAGACGTTGAGAGAGTTGGCATTTCCTGGAGACTTGAGACCCCCCCCGAGTGGCACCCTTGGCGGACCACCCTGGGCTACTAGAACAGGCCTAGCGATCAAACGATCAACAACCCGCTATTATTTACTTCCAGGAGCGCTATTATTTAAAAGTTACATTGTCCGTTTCATCCCGGACTATCCCGTCCTTGTGATTTCCTTGTGACGTTACACTGGAGTTCCCGGCGAAGGAAACTTTTCATCCCCATGCGCTGTTCCGATACGTTAAACCTGCGCGCCTTCCCTGATTCCTGCACCTGTTACAGAATACGTTCCATGGTGACCCCATAAAGGCTCTTTATTAATAGAATACATTATGGTGTAGATGGTCTCTCTCTGACCCCAGTGCCATGTTTAAATAATAGTCTTTTTTTATAACTTTTTTATTTTTTTTTATTTTAGTAGCACGCTTAACACCCTCTCTATCCCCGTTGCTTTACAACCGTTTAGTGAGAGAAATTCCATGTCCCCGTTCCGCGTAACTAATCGGTAACGTGACGAAAGATGAAAAATGATAAAAAGAAATGAAAAGTGTGAATTAAACGAAAATATAAAAAAGTGATAAAAGTTTAAAACGTCTGGTTAAAAAAAAATAAAAAAAAAAAATTGCTGCTTTAGAGCTCTAAGACCTTGTTCTCGGTAGAAGATGCAGAAAGTGTTTCGGCGACCGGGTTTATGCGAGTCTGACGGCTCTTTCTCCCCCTCCCCCGCAGCGCTGTCCGGTCGTTGCTGCGGGCCGGCGCCGACCCGAACCTCGGGGACGAGTTCTCCAACGTCTACGAGACCGCCAAGGAAAAGAACATCCATTCTCTAGAAGGTACTTTGTTTCTCTGAGCACTTCTGATTTTTTATTGTTTTGTTGGAAAACGTGCTTCGAATGAATGCATAAAATTCTCCGTGGCGGGAAACATCGCGGCGCCAGCTATGAGGCGGGGGAGGTTCTTATATCGACATGAAGCCCAGAAAAGTATTTGGACGAGGCCGGACTCTCCTAAACACAGAAGGGGGTCCGTTTTTGGCTGGTGGGTAGGAAAGGCTCACCGTTTACCACGTTGCCAGGGGGGCAGATCACCCAGGAGGGGCAAAACACCCAGGAGAGGCAGCTATCTGGGGCACCACCGCTCGATGATCAAAGACCCCCTCGCTCCCGTGGTATACGTTGGGTGACCTGAACACGACTGCGCTGGCTGTTATGTTTTGTGTGTGTTTTCCGTGGAATAACCGCATTTCCCTTGGCTGTGGGCCGGACGAGACGCGCGACATAAAAAGAATATAATATAGTCCGCGCCGCGGGAGCACGGACTTATTGTGATGTAAATCCACGCAGAGGCGCGCCGTGTGTTTTTATGGGGGTTTATCTGACTGCTGAATAATTCGGAGTTTATTGAGATCGGGTGTAACGTCTCCCTTATTCCTATTTTATGCCCCCTTGTCCGCATTAACCCTTTAGTTGTTCCATTAACAGGTCATATCGCAGTGACCACCTGGAACCGTCATACACGCCAGAGCTGGCTGATGGCGAGATTAGTTCAGCCGAACATGTAAAGGGGCAAATGGGGTATTCTGATGAATGAGTGCAGAGAAGTTTAATGGTGACCCTGGGCTATGAAATGCCGATTGGTAGGCCATTCCAGGGCTGCCGGATAACACAAGCCCCAGCACATGGATAGCAGACAAATGCAGACCCCCCCGCCCTAGTAACGTGCGTCTCCCCCCCCCCCCGGTTACTGTACATGGGAGCGCCGTCAGGATCCTGCGCGACATTCATCCCAAACATGACAGCGGTTATTGCAAAAGATAAATCTATCGCCCGATGGAAGTGATTATCTCCCCGGTGTGCTAATAAACGGCACGCAGATATATTTATATCACGCATGGCAGAGGAAAGCAATGCCGGAGTTAACACGCAAACAAAACACGGCCGCTTTTTAATTTTTTTATCTAGAAATGTTTATGAAGCAAAATAAAAAATGCCGAGAACCGGTTTCTACGAGAATTTCCCCCGCGTGCGCAGAGACAGCCGCGGCTTCATTTGGCCGTTAGTAGCACTTATTTTTTTTAATAAATTATTATTATTGTTTTATTTATATAGCGCCAACAATCATCGCAGCGCTTCTGGAACCAACAGACTGAGGGGAACCTGATATGTTTGGGATAGGGGGCTTACAATCTATTTTTTTTATGGGCTTTGCCAAAATCTTGCAGGTACTGAACAGGGTAAAAAAAAAAAAAAAAGTAACAATATCACTCACTGACAGACATTGTATAATAATACAAATACCGTGTTTGCTCCATTATAACACGGCTCCACAAACTCCTGAATCCTAATGAAACATAGAAAAAAAAAAAAAAACCTGAATATAAGACGACCCTGTTTGGGTGAAAAACACCGTTCTTGCTTTTGTTGCTCTCATTCATTCTCTCGCACTCTCATTCAGTCTCTCTCTCACACTCTCACTGACTCTCGCACTCTCATTCCCTCTCTCTCTCACGACCTGATTCACTCTCGGACTCATTCATCCACTCACTTCCTACCCTCTCCACTGAACGCTTCCGTGTCCATGTCTCCTTTCTCGCAGCTCTGCTTCTTCTCTTGCCTCTTTTAGTTCTTCTGTCTTATTTCTTCGCCCGCCTCTTCCAGGTATCAGCTCTGTTATCCATGGACTTCCGCAAAAATGGGGAAGCCTTTGCGTAGACACTCTCCCCCGATTGGAGGAACAGGGGAGAGACCGTCCCTGTTGTGCGCATTGTGCGCAACCTCTTATAATGGAACAAATATCACTCCCATCACTCCTGTGTTCCAATGGCCCTTTATCACTCTCATCACTCCTGTGTTCCAATGGCCCTTTATCACTCCCATCACTCCTGTGCTCCAATGGCCCTTTATCACTCCCATCACTCCTTTTTTCCAATGGCCCTTTATCACTCCCATCACTCCTGTGTTCCAATGGCCCTTTATCACTCCCATCACTCCTGTGTTCTAATGGCCCTTTATCACTCCCATCACTCCTGTTTTCCAATGGCCCTTTATCACTCCCATCACTCCTGTGTTCCAATGGCCCTTTATCACTCCCATCACTCCTGTGTTCCAATGGCCCTTTATCACTCCCATCACTCCTGTGCTCCAATGGCCCTTTATCACTCCCATCACTCCTTTTTTCCAATGGCCCTTTATCACTCCCATCACTCCTGTGTTCCAATGGCCCTTTATCACTCCCATCACTCCTGTGTTCTAATGGCCCTTTATCACTCCCATCACTCCTGTTTTCCAATGGCCCTTTATCACTCCCATCACTCCTGTGTTCCAATGGCCCTTTATCACTCCCATCACTCCTGTGTTCCAATGGCCCTTTATCACTCCCATCACTCCTGTGTTCCAATGGTCCTTTATCACTCCCATCACTCCTGTGTTCCAATGGCCCTTTATCCCCCCCATCACTCCTGTGTTCCAATGACCCTTTATCACTCCCATCACTCCTGTGTTTCAATGGCCCTTTATCACTCCCATCACTCCTGTGTTCCAATGGCCCTTTATCACTCCCATCGCTCCTGTGTTCCAATGGCCCTTTATCACTCCCATCACTCCTGTGTTCCAATGGCCCTTTATCACTCCCATCACTCCTGTGCTCCAATGGCCCTTTATCACTCCCATCACTCCTTTTTTCCAATGGCCCTTTATCACTCCCATCACTCCTGTGTTCCAATGGCCCTTTATCACTCCCATCACTCCTGTGTTCCAATGGCCCTTTATCACTCCCATCACTCCTGTGTTCCAATGGCCCTTTATCACTCCCATCACTCCTGTGCTTCAATGGCCCTTTATCACTCCCATCACTCCTTTTTTCCAATGGCACGTTGTGTTCATTGATCTAAGTTTAAGTTTAAAAGGATAACTGATGGCTGGAAAACCCTTTTGTAATGATGTTACAGCCAGAAATGTCTTTGTTTTCCATGAAAACAGCTCAGCGACCCCAAACTTTGGAACAGTAAAGTATATATATATAAAACTTTTGAACGGTGGTTTATGTGGTTCCATCTATACAGGACCTTCCTGTTTATGGCATGAAACCTCAGACGTAGAAGTTCATGCAGTTTGCATGAAGATAGAAGGTAACCCCGTCCAGTCGCCCGTTTCTCCTGCTGTAACGACCTTGATCAGTCGTTGGTCTCGTCTTACATTCAGGAGCCGTATGTCTATCCATGTTTAAATCCTCCGCTGTATTACCCTCTACCACTTCTGTTGGGAGGCTGTTCCACTTATCTACTACTCACACAGGAGATTTACATTATTGATACGTTTTGCTCTGCAATCTCTTTATTAGAGAGGGACATTCTAAGGAGGAAGATCCTAAACCTGCATCGTTAGAGTGTCAGCTCTGTGGGGCGCCCCCCCCCATAGAACATGCTGTATTTGGATGCTAGTGTAAGCCCAAAGGAGGGGGGGGCTTGTTGCCGTGTCTCTCGCCCGCGCGCACATATTTATATTTCATAAAACCGGAGCGTCAGGAGAAATATATTGCAGACGTCTTGGGGGGCCGGCAGCGAGCTGAAACGTTCCAGGCTTGGCGGTGATGGATGGGGGGAGAGGCTTCCCCTGACGCTTTATCGAGTTTCCCATCATAATGTCTCGCTCCGGCATCTCTTACAGATGATGGCTGAGCTGTCACGGCGGCGAGGGAGGGCGCCGGGAAGAGACACGCGCCCCCCGTAATAAGAAAGCTTTAATCTCATCACCGCACTCCTGCCTAGTATCTCAAATTCATCTTCCCTGACACGCAGCACTCATCCTGCGGCCGCCGCGCAAGCGCTGCGCATTAACCCCGTCCGTGCCGGAGACTAAGCTGCCGGGGACAGCGTATTTCTCTTATTACCAATAATTACTATTTATTTTTATTTTATTTATTTTATTTTTTTAATCTGCCGTTCCGGTTTAAGGTGCCGGGATGATCCACGACAACCGCTATAAAGCCGTAAAATACTCCGGGCAGCTCCGTGAGGTTGTAACAGAGCTGTAAATGCACGAGTACAGAAAAAAGGACCCTAATATGTAACATTTTAATAATAATAATTTTTTATTTATTTTTAGTTTATCTTGGGCACTTTATTGGCCGTTAAAGATTTAAAAAAAAAAATAGTAACCTAAACAGCTATGAATTTGATTTATACATTTAGCAAGCAAATACATAGGTCGAAATGTCTACATGCACACGCGCGGACACGCACAGACACGCGCACGCACGCATATGCGCATGCACACTGAAAGCAAAGATATGATACGTTTTGACACGTTTTATAGCAGTTTGAGGTCACATAAAACCCACATTTTTGTCAGTATCCAAAGCCGGGCTTTCTTATGAAGTCTTATTATCAGTCGCTTTACCCCCAGGGCAGCGGATTGTGCCCCGGCGTTAGTAAGCATCAAACCTAGCGTGACGTTTGAAAAGTGGTCCAATGACCATTCCACTGGTTGCTATGGTGATAAGACTATTTGCCCGAGAGTCACTTTTTAAACCCACCCTCCCCATACATCCCCTCGTATCACTGTCCTCGTTGGGGAGATGTACTAAGGAGCAGTCCGATGAGCAGTCGCTTCTCCATGTCTGCACACTTTGGTGCAAAGGAAAACCTTTGCATCCCTGCCCCGGTTAGGGGCTTATTAACTAAAGAGGGAGTTAGCAGGAGAGTTGCTGTTTCGTTTCCGTGACTTCACTTTACATCACGCAGCGCCAATCCCAGTGAGAGTTTTTACCCAACTTCACTTTACATCATTGAGGGCCGCCAAGGAGCGTCAAGTCCAAGAATAGCTTGGAGGGCCCTGTATAAAGCATATTTCAATCAGTGAATGAGTTTTTTTTTATTGATCTATACATTATACAGGGCCAGAGCTGGTCACTTTATAACCATCGCAGGGAGCGGGACCTTTACGTGGCGCGTGCCCCTCGGAGGCAGTCACCTTCTCTGCCGGGAGTCCGGTTTGGAAGGATCACTGAGTGTCCGTGACCCGCGTGGGGTTAAAGGTCGCGGCCCGGCCAGCCCCTCCAGGCTGGAATCTAATGATTCTTCAGAGTCCTGATCACCGCTTAATGTTCTTGGCCATTAACACTGTTCCCATTGTACATCTCCGCACAATACGATGGCGCTATGGAGATCAATTAATCACCAATTCAGACCCTGCCAGGGGCTCTCCTAATACCAAGTGAGCCCGGAGCAGGGACGATCGTATCCATTTAACCCTAAAAGAAACCTTTTGCTCATGCCCGGACGCGCTTTATTCTCTCCAGCCACCTGTGCTGGTTGGCGTTTCCATGCGTCCATAACGGGGACCCTACTCACACGTTTGATGAAATGGTCGGTATGAATGGCCGCGCTCGCTCAATGCTCTGCTCTCCTTTTCTTTCCAGTGCTTGTGACGCGCGAGGACGAGTTCAGTAACCGGCTGAACTCCCGGGCGAGCTTCCGCGGCTGCACCGCGCTGCATTACGCCGTCCTGGCCGACGATTACGCTACGGTCAGGGAGCTGCTTGAGGGAGGTGAGTGCCGCTCGGCCCGTCATATATATATATAATATGTAATATATATAATATACCGCCCGGGCCCCAGCTATACGGATACACGTCATGTAATAAGTTGTTTTAGGAGACGTCCCCTTGTTGCCGGCAGCGGCCCTGGGTCCATTGATTGCCGAGTGTATACATTGGAGGCCGAGGGCTGCGCTATATACCGGATGATAGATCTGTCTCATTACGGTGACATCATAGCCGGCCGGCGCGCACTAAGGGAAATCAATGGATCCTGTCCGCGCAGGGCCGCCGGCACTCTGCCCAGATAAAAGGTGATCTTCCCTTAACCGCTACGAATACCCCGGTAATGAGCTCCATCACAGAAGCGTGTGTTTAAGTGACAGGTTAACACAAAGCTCTTTGTCTTTCTACATCATCGGTACGAGGTGACAGGCGATGTGTTCTGTGCTGTACCGTGGGGTCACAGCCGGGATCAGGAGCCGCATTTGGAAAGTGGTAGCGTGTAGCAGGATAGGATTCACGTTCCTTTTAAGTCTCTGACTTTAAATCTCAAAAAGGATCATTGGACCTTCCCTTTACCAGAATCCAATAATCCGATGGAAAAATATAGATATTTTTGTGTATTTTTTTTTAATCACTCTTTCAAAAAAGTTGATTTTCTTTGTATATTTTTGATATTTATTTATATATAATTTTTTTTATGAAACTTTTTTTTTATTTTATTGATTAGTAGCATCGCCAAAGAGTATCCATATGGGTTCAGATGATGTTGCACGTGATGTTGCACGTGATGTTACACGTGATGTTACACGTGATGTTGCGTGTGTTTCATGTTGGTTACAAGGAAAAGTTTTCTGAAGAATCATAAAAAATAAAGAATTGCCTGCTGCGGGCTTATTGAGTAAACGTGGGCAGGGTGCATCATGGGAGCTGCAAAGTGCAGGCCGGGTTAAGAGTCCTATGGCTGCGAGGTGTAATATAATGTATATAGCGCAGCGCTGCGGTGGTCGGTATGGTGTCACTCGGCGGGCAGACTTCATCGCGCTTTATATGGTTTTAATCATCGCCTGCAAAATTTACAGCACCGCAAAAGGGATCGATACGGAGTTTATAACCACGTGCCGAGCCTGAAGCAAACCGCGTTACCGGGTTAACCCCCGCCGCTCAGTACATTTTATGCAGATTAGATAAAGCTTTGAAGTAAGCTGCATGTTCTTGCGTCTTTCTTGCATGCTTTGCAGACAGTCAGCTATGGAGACCAAAGATCGTAAACACACCCGGGATGGGGGGCTGTCTGCCCTTTCCTGCTCCTCGCCTGCTTTTAAGGGTATATGGCACCACTCTGTAGCTGCCATAGCTAATTGCTAGCTCCACCCCCTTATGAAGCCACTCCCCCAGGAGACAGGGAAGTATACGGTGGGTTAAAAGGAACCGTCGGCTCATTCTCGTTAAATTAGGATTCCTGGGTATCTCGGGCCATGTCCTTCCCGAAAGTCCGTTCCTTCAACCGATTAGGGTATCATGCGTTGGGTGCTGGCGGGTTCCTCCTCGCTTCCTGTGCCTCTTTCCCAAATCGGGCCGCATTAAAAGAACGCTCGCCCCGTCCCGTTCCCAGCCGGTATGTGCCCTGCGCGTTTACCCAGACTTTTACTCCAAGACCCGGAATGTCTGCCCACCGATACGAAGTGGAGCGAGGTCCCTGAAGATAGTTTTTGGTGGGACGGATCCTCACTGCAGGAGACCCCAGAAGATTTGGCCCTCCCTTGGGGAAGGCAGGGGCTCCATATCCCCCCTGTAGGGAAAAATATAGGTCAAGTACCCCAAAACAAATAATACGGGTCATGTAACGGAAATTCAGTGATTATTGGGGTGGAATTTATTATTAGTATTATATATATATATATTTATATGGCGCCATCATATTCTGCAGCGCTGTACAATTTCTTGCGTTAAACACTAAATCACTAGTCCCGATATAATCAGTGTTTAAAAATCACAATTTAAGAGACCGGCTGGTGCAATAATTTACCCGCAGATCAATTGCACGCTTATTATTTCCAGTTTAATATCAGCTGCCTCACTTTATCATTCCTTTGGGTCAATAGTGTGAGCGGCTCGTGTATATTTTAATTGGGCTTTTTTTTCCTCTTTTTTTATTAATTTTTTTTGCTGTAGTTCAGCCTGTTTGATAAATCGGATGTATTGCGCTCCGATTCCACGTATTGACGGATTTCAGCATGTTCTGGCGAGCAGCTGCCGCGGTTAATAATCTTTATAGCGCGTTCCTAGTTTGCGCCTGAAAACCAAACAACTTTACTATTTTTTCATTGAACTCTTTGGCTGAATGTTGTATAAAACCTCTCGGTTTTCAAGCGAGCTGAGTAAGGCTGACGGCAGTGGATTGGCTCGTATAGAACGAGCGAGGCTTAACGCTAATGATTTAGCTCGCCTAGAGCCTGTAAAAGTCTGCCTTCTAGCGATTCAATTTGTTCAGAGTGAGTATGGCTGCTCGCTAATCATTCCCTTCTTCTGATTGCTTATTTTTGCTCAGCGTAATGCCACAGTTAGGCTCACTCGGAGCAAGCGAGTCTGATGGCTAATGATTTGATTCACTCGGAGCAAGCAAGCAAGGCTGATGGCTAACGGCTAACGATTTGGCTCACTTGGAGCGAGCGAGCAAGACTGGCGGCTATCTGTTTGACTCACTTGGTGCGAGCAAGGCTGATGGCTAGCAATTTGGCTCATTCTAAGCGAGCGAGGCGGACGGCTAACAATTTGGCTCATTCTAAGCGAGCGAGGCGGACGGCTAACAATTTGGCTCATTCTAAGCGAGCGAGGCGGACGGCTAACAATTTGGCTCATTCTAAGCGAGCGAGGCGGACGGCTAACGATTTGGCTCATTCTAAGCGAGCGAGGCGAACGGCTAACGATTTGGCTCATTCTAAGCGAGTGAGGAGGACGGCTAACAATTTGGCTCATTCTAAGCGAGCGTGACGGACGGCTAACGATTTGGCTGTCCCCAGCGGGTTGATTCGTTCAGAGTAAGGCCACCATCCACGTACCTGCTCGCTCGCTTACCTCCAGGCATCCGGACTTACCCCCTCTCTAGCGACTCAGCCCGTGGATGGCCGCATTATTATCACCGGGGCAACTTATCCCCTTTCTTAGCCGGAAACCAAACGCCTCACCTCGCGAGCGATTCCCTTCTGCCCCCCGACGCCGAAGGACAGAGGCGGCCATCGAGCGCAGAGCCCCCCGTATCCTAACCGGACCTATTGACAGGTATCCGGGAGGCCGAGGAGCCCAAAGACAAATCGTTAAGAGGACGGAGTTAATAACATTTGAGTAATGGCGGCCTGTCACCGCGATAAACTTTTTTCAATAGAGCCGACAGAAACATATTTCCCCAATGAGTGACCTTCTCCAGCTGCGGCACGGAGGAGAGGCACGAGCCGGCGTGCCATTTATCAAATATTATAAAACCGGGCTTGCTAATGCCTGCGCGGGGGGGGGGCTGAGAGATAAATACAGTGCCTGGGGGGGCAAACCAGGTGCCCACCCCCCCCTCCGACAACACAGGGTCTCACTGTGGGTGGTGACTAATTGCCCGGTCTGTTAAGGGGTCTTAAGGTTGTAGCCCCCTCGGCATGGATACAATAGGCAGCTTGGTCCTCTCTGTTTAACCCCTCCCCGTCCTTTTTAAAAGAGGCTATTGTGCTTCTCCGTTACGACGATACGGCAGCAAAATGTGAGAGTCCAAGGCCGGTATATACCTTGGTGTGTAACTGCTGCTCAGAGGGTTAATACCCATGCCCTTTTTACCCCAAAGCAGCCAGAACTGCCCCAATTTTTTTTCCCATTTCTAGGGGAAAGTCCGTGTTTCTATTTATCCCATGAGACCCCCTAAATGTAACTTATAATCTAAATGCCTTTAAGAGTGTGCTTCCCTTTGTGTATTTTTTTTAATAAATATAGATTATTTTGTGTATTTTTTTTAATAAATATAGATTATTTTTTGTATTTTTTTAAATTAATATATAATTTTTTTATTTTTTTTTTGCTTTAAATGGCGTTAAAATTTTTAGCCATATTGAATGGCGTTATAAACCCCACCGCCACCCAATTTATTTTATTAAATAGTAAATAATAAATAAATGAATGAATAAATTATACATTGTAATTTTATTTTTCCCGTTACAGCAACAATTGTATCAAGTGAATGGATCTTAAAAATAAAATAATAAATTAGTAGCAAATATAAACTGTTACATTTTTTTTCCTCCCATGAAATGCAACAATTGTATCGAGCTAAAAGCTGGCTAAAAAATAAAGGAATTGGGTCCGGTACAGGCCGTATTAAAATAAATCCGAGCGAGTTTGTCCTGTTTCGGCGATAGACGGAGACGGGTTATTTATGAAAGTGTAATATTTGTTCGCTGCCGGTCCTGACCGATCGATCGGCCCTCGCTAGTCAAGCTCTATCAATTATTACGGCAGTTAGTCAAGTCGTCGGGGCCATTAACAGGGGGATTAAGCTAATATTGGACCGCTTCTATCGATCCGATCCTGAAAAAGAGCAGCTTGGCTCTGCGCGGCGGGAATGACGTCCGGGCCCCTAGGCTGTCATCACGGGGAGAGCTTAACGGCACAATCGCTGCTAAGTGATCACTCTTGTCAGCCTGTCCTGGGCACGGTACAGCCGAGCTCGGCTCTCTGATCAATGGCCTTTATTTCTTGGGCCCCAAAAGGCTGGGGCAAGCCGCGCTTAACCCTGTGTGCGCTGGAGTTCTGCTCGTCGTTAAAGGGCTGTCCAGCTGCCGGGAGGTCGATAAGACGCCTTTACCTACATGCTTCTATATGTTGCTATTAAGTCATGTAGGGGGTGTTTGTAGAGTGCTATTGTTTTAATGCCCCCTTTGTGAGATTTTTGCGCCTGCATCTATAAAAAATATATGCAAATGTGCAAAGCCATTTAAATGAGTTTTGGAAAACAACAGAAGCACAATAGTGATTTTTCTTATAAGAGGAGGGATTTCTAACATATAGTAAAGTGACGCTTTTTTCATGAATATATACTCACACCGACCACAATAGAATTTTAAACGGTGTTTTTGTTGGGTCTGCGCATGCACGAGTTTGCTGTGGCATTGGGGGGCGTGCATTAATGGGCACGCAGTGGTTCTTCTCTTAACACCAGTTTCCCTTACTGGTTCTTGATGGATATGAACAGACGAACATGTTATTGGAGCCGAATTGCTCTGCAGAGTATCTCACACAGAAGCATTCTGCAGGCCAAGGAGAAGTTTTCTTTTTAGTTTAAACCCCCCAAAAAAGAGCTTTTTTTTCTTTTTCTTTAAATGTTAGAGTTAGGTGCTACTTGGGCGCTCAGCTTCGTTTTTGAAGTACTTGTTAGAATTATGTACGATATATAACTCTGACCCATTAGGGGGAATCTTCTCTCATTAAGCTCCTCCCCATGGCTGCGTCTACTGGTAGCAGGAAGTGTACCTAAGTATGCTTCCCGGCACATACATCGTAATGCTTCCCTGGAAATCAATGAGAGTAGCGACCGCCCATCACATGTATTCTGGTTATGAAGAAGACTAATGGGGATTGGGCTGTGTCTTTAAAGGGGAATTAGTATTGTTTAAGTTAAAGAGGAGGCATTAAATTACATTTTCCATCCCTGCACTGATTTATATGCATTTAATGTGAGCGATCCTTTAAGTTTCAAGTTTAGAAATAAGGGAAAGAGAAGAGATGCTCATGCCCAGGTATATGATGTTAATCTCTGCCCCACCTCTCTGGATGCCCTGCAGGTGCCGATCCCATGCAGAAGAATGAAATGGGGCACATGGCCCTCGACTACGCGCGAGAAGGAGAGCTGAAAAAACTACTGCAAGGCTGGGAGACCAAGGTCAGTGCGTGCGAGGGGCGGGGCTTATAGAAATGGGGCGGGGGGGAAGTAATCGTGATGTGTCTTTCATCTGCTGCACTAAGCTTCCTTGGCCGCCCACCGTGCCTACGGCCCTCAGCATGGCCCATTCCTTTGTGCTTCTTCAAAGAAGCTTGGGGTCTGCCTTGACATTTCTGCCTGGTAGAGGCGGTGCAGAAGAGGTATAGCTACCTTGTGGGTTGTTGCTGTGCTGAGTGTTGCCACGGTGAATGACTTTTGACATTAAACTGTCTTCAGCGACCTCACCTTGTGAGTGAGTCTGGCTGTTCCTCACCTAACTATATGCCTCCAAAATCCTTGGCTTTGTGAACCTAGAAGAACTGATGCTGTTTGAAGGCAAAGGCCGATCACGCCGAGCATTGATTTAATTTAGATTTTTCTTCTGTTCACTCAAATAAATGTCTATTTTTAAAAGCCTTCCTACTTTACAGCACTTTTCACACCTGTCTAAAACTTCTGCACAGTACTGTATGTCTGAATTAGCAATGTGGACTGTGACTTAAAGACTATCTTGTGACCAGATCCTGCCTTTGAAGCGGCTGTCTGGCCTCAACTCCCATCCTGCTCAGCCAGCCGCAGGTTAGGAAGCCAGCCCGACGTTGTAGCTGCTGTTTAGTTTGCGGTGGGTGTGATGTTGCCGGTTTAGAAGAGTAGAGCAGCCGCCATATATCTGCGTCTGCCCGGGACTGGAATCCGTGTATAAAGCCATAAAGCGGCGTGTCGCCGGCGCATGATGAACAGCCAGCTTGGGGGGACGGTCCGCTGGCAGCTAGCAATTCTGTATCCGCTCTCTACTGGGACTCCCCGGGAATTTATGGCTCATTTTAATCACAGGCACGGAATGAATTGGCGAGAGTATTTAAAGACAAATCGCACATAGATTTTATTTGCATGCACCGCTGACAGCAACACATTTGTTTTACCAACTTCCTTCTCCCGCAAACAGCTGCTGACCCGATAAAGTGATTTCTCCTCTCCTGGAAGAAAGTAAACCTTTCCGCATCCATTATCTCCGTCCCCGCAGCTCGGGGGGAATTCCGCTCGCCTTTGTTTCTTGCAATGAAAAATAACTATCACGCATCCCTCGCTGTAACTGGACGTCAGTATATATATATATATATATATATATATAATCGCTTCTCGGCCTATTGGCTAAGATCAAGTGTAGTAGTGGTAGGGGGGGGGGCTTGATCCTCTGGCCTCAGGGCCGGGGTGGCATGGAGCCCGAGGCGTACACTTGAGCCCCAGAGTAGTTCTGGGTCACGCTCACAGCCCTGCACCTATGGTTGTGAAAGTGTTGGCCCGAGGAACACTGAAGGCCAAACGCTACAGAAGAAGCGCCCTTCACTCCAAGACCCTTACAGGCATGCGTGTGAATTCATTTTTTCGTTTTCGGCCTCACGGATATGGCTGGACACCTATTTATTATCACGATTTGCACTTTCCGTTGGTGCACTTGTGCCTATTAACTACGATGGATCACGGACTTTTGATGCACGGCCTGAACACGATTTTCCTTGGACACGTTTTTAGTTTGACGTTTTTTGGAGCACTGCTTCGCAGTGAGGACTGGATTCCAGTCGTTTGTTGGGAGAGGTGGGAGAAGTCTTGTGGCTGCCCACCTCTTCCTTACAGTTGTTCTCTTCGGAGGGAACCAAGAAGATCTGACCCTCCTGCAGGCCTTCTTAATCGACGGATCTGAGCTTCGCTGCGATCTTTCTCAGGATTCACGGAGCACACAACGAGAAGCACGACAGCTCGGGCTTCCAAACAAATAAAAATAAAAAAATCAGTGTGTGTATATATATATACACACACACACACACACTGATTTTTTTAAATTTTTTTTTTGGAAGCCCGAGGTGTCTTGCCCTCTTCGTCTCTTCCCCTATGTCTCTCTTTCCCCCGTCTCTCTCTCTTTCCCCCGTCTCTCTCTCTTCCCCCTCTCTCCCCCCCTCTCTCCCCCCCTCTCCCCCCCCTCTCTCTTTCTTCTCCTCTCTCTCTATCTCTCTTTCCCCCTCTCTTTCTTTCCCCCCCTCTCTCTCTTCCCCCCTCTCTCCCCCCCTCTCTCTCTCCCCCCCTCTCTCTCTTTCCCCCCCCTCTCTCTCTCTCTCTTTCCCCCCCCCTCTCTCTCTCTCTCTCTCCCCTCTATCTCTCTTCCCCCCTCTCTCTCTCTCTCCCCCTCTCTTTCTTCCCCCCCTCTCTCTCTCTCTCTCTCTCTCTCCCCTCTATCTCTCTTCCCCCCTCTCTCTCTCTCTCCCCCTCTCTTTCTTCCCCCCCCCTCTCTCTCTCTCTCTCTCTCTCTCTCTCTCTCTCTTCCACCCCTCTCTCTCTTTCCCTCCTCTCCCCCTCTCTCTCTTCCCCCCTCTCTCTCTCTTCCCCCCTCTCTCTCTCTTCCCCCCTCTCTCTCTCCCCCTCTCTCTCTCTTTCCCCTCTCTCTCTCTTCCCCCCCTCTCTCTCTTCCCCCCATCTATCTCTTTTCCCCTCTATCTCTCTTTCCCCCTCTCTCTCTGTCTCTCTCTTTCGCCCCTCCCCCTCTTTCCCCCCCTCCCCCCTCTTTCTCTTTGCCCCCCTCTCTCTCTTTGCCCCCCCCTCTCTCTCTCTCTTTGCCCCCCTCTCTCCCCCCCTCTCTCCCCCCCTCTCTCCCCCCTCTCTCCCTCTCTTTGCCCCCCTCTCTCCGCCCCCCCCTCTCTTCCTCTTCCCCCTCTCTTCCTTCTCTCCCCCTACCTTGGCAGCTCCCAAGTATTGTAATAGGCAGGAGGGACCGACCATCGTGGTTAATGTTGTTGTTCATTATCCCTCTCTCCTATAACAGCCGACTGTGTATTTACCTCTGATGCTGACGCAGGGCAGTGCCCCAGCTGCTTCCTCCTCAACCACTGTCCTTGTTGAGCGGCGCGGTATATACAGTGTATAGAAACATAGAAAGTGACGGCAGATAAGAACCAGTAGGCCCATCCAGTCTGCCCAACCTCTGAGTACTTTCCTTTAGTACTTGCCCTTATCCTATATCTAGCTTGGCCTTATGCCTATCCCAGGCTTGCTTAAAAGACTTTACTGTATTAACATCTACCACTTCTGCTGGGAGGCTATTCCATGCGTCCACTACCCTTTCCGTAAAGTAATATTTTCTGATGTTACCATTAAACCTTTGCCCCTCTAGTTTATGCTTGTGTCCTCTTGTTGTGGTAGTATTTCTCCTTTTAAATAAACTTTCTTCCTTTACCTTTAAGTATTTAAATGTTTCTATCATATCCCCCCTGTCCCGTCTTTCTTCCAGGCTATATAGGTTAAGATCCTTTAACCTGTCCTGGTAAGGTTTATCTTGTAATCCATAAACCGTTTTAGTAGCCCTTCTCTGAACTTTCTCCAACATTTCTATATCCTTCTGGAGATCCGGTCTCCAGTACTGTACACAATACTCCAAGTGAGGTCTCAGCAGTCCTCCATACAACAGCATGAGCTCTTCCCTCTCCCTATACAACCAAGCATTCTGCTCGCATTACCTGCTGCTCTACTGCATTGCCTGCCTACCTTTAAATCCTCAGAAATAATTACCCCTAAATCCCTTTCCTCACACGTTGAGGTTAGGACAGTACCAAATATTCTATACTCTGCCCTTGGGGTTTTATGCCCCAGGTGCATTACTTTGCATTTATCCACATTAAATGCCAGTTGCCACAGCTCTGACCATTTTTCCAGGTTTCCTAGATCGTTTGCCATTTTGCTTCTTCTTCCAGGAACATCAACCCTGTTGCAAATTTTTGTGTCGTCAGCAAATAAACATCCCTTTCCATCAAGACCATCTGCAATATCACTAATAAAAATATGACCTCATAGCCCATATACTTCATCTTATGGCGGCTGTGGTGGCTCGGCACTGCCTTCCATGCTGTTAGCGGGAGATCGGGCCATGATCATTAATGCAGCATTACATATTATATATACATATATACATAAATCATATTACATATAATTGCATATAATATTACATATTTAGTACAGAACATTGTACACGTTTGTATTGGGTTTGTACACCTGACATCACGATACATTACGTCCAGCTGAATTAAGCTTTATAACACAGAAGCACGCTGCGCTCAGTAGATCGGCCCTTTTTAACCCCTTAATGACAAAGCCCGTACATGTACGGGCTCAAAATGCATTGTGTTCAATGGGTTTAGGGACCGCCCATTGTCCTTAAGGGGTTAAAGGTCTCCAAAGCTCTTTTAACTGGTTTTGGATGTGAACTCCAAATGCCCCTCGGCACAGAGTCTCGCTTAAACATCTCACCTACCCTACAAAACGTTAACACATTAGACTTTATGCATTGTTTTATTGATTAATGGAGAGGGGTTTAGGGGGGTTAAATGGGACCACTTTAGGTTTACTTATACCTTTCACCTTTAACCAGAGAGGTGTGGATTACAAACAGATGTCACAGGAGTCTCTTCCTTATTGTTACAAACTTAACTCGCTCTCTGGGAACTCGCACGGCTCCCGGCCAGGTACTGGAGCGTTCTTTTGTTGGAGTTTTCCTCTGGTAAACGTGACCCCTGACACACGTCACAACATAACACACCGGTCAGCCATTCAATATCATTCTGCCCCTTAGAGCTTCCTTTCTGCCCCGTCGCATCAGAACCCAGCTTGCCCCCCTGGCTCGGCGCGTATCACCCCGCACCGTCCAACGCCGCCGGTGACGTCATCGGGATTGCTGACATTTCACACCGATGTAGAATTATGACAGGAGAAGTCGGGTCCCGAGGTGGTGGCGGCGGTGCTGTAATAAACATTATGTATCTTTCTGACACTGATCAATAATCACGTGGAGTTTAATATTAATCCGGACCGTGCGAAAACTGCCAGCCTCTCAGTCAACTATCTGGTTTTATGATCCACCCCACTTACACGCATGGACCCCACTTACACGCATGGACCCCACTTACACGCATGGACCCCACTTACACGCATGGACCCCACTTACACGTATGTGTAAAACTTCCTTACATTGCATCTAAGCCTCTTGTTACGACCTCTTGTTGTAACATTTCTTTGTTACTTTGTTAAATGTTTCTATCCCGTCCTCTCTCTCTTCTCTCCTCCAAGCTGACGTATTACGATCTCTTACACTTTCCTGATCTGTTCTATCCTGCAAACCGCTCGCTATTTTTGTAGCTCTCCTCTAAGCTCTCCTTCTGGGGACGGGGGTCTCCAGAACTGACCCCAATTCTCTGCGGATCCCTGACCAGCCTCACCTGCTACTCATGCCTCTCGCCATACAACCCAGCGCCCTGGTGGCTTTTTCCAGCGCTGGTAACTGGCCCACTGTTATCATTACCGGATGCAGTAAGGATAACCATATGCTAAACATGATGTATGGTATATATATATACCATATACTATGTATAGTATATACCGTGTGTATATATATATGTATATATAAGGCATTGATATATATGTGTGTGTGTATATGTGTATATATATATATATATATATATATGAACCTCGCATGGTTACATTACCAGCCTATACGTTACTCTTTTCCTTGCAGTTCCAGGATGAGGTGAGGAGAAGGGAGCAGGAGGAGCGGCGGAGGTTTCCCCTGGAGCAGCGTCTGAAGGAGCACATTGTGGGGCAGGAGATGGCCATTGCCACCGTGGCCGCAGGTAGGCCTTCTACCCCTGTGCGTAACCCTTTCAGGGTGTAGCCATTGCAATGCTTTTTTTTTCACACCCTGCCACCTCTCAAGAGTCTCAGCTGTAGGAATCACACTATAGGGCAAAAAGTTACTAAGGGTTGACCCCTGATAGATAGCGGGGCATCTGACAGTGGTTGAGAAAGGTTGAGTTGGCCCTTTAAACTAATCTGGGTGATAGAGATGAGCTTATTGCAGTACCTCTCGCTGCCAGCGTGTGGCGCTGCTGTGCTCTGAAGTTTGGTTACTGCTTAAAACTCTTAAAGATTAAAGATTCTACGGAGCTTCAGAATTTGTGCTCATTGATAAAAAAAAAAAATAATAGTAATTTACAAGATTAAATAAATAAACCGCTCAGCTACTCAGTATGAGGACCCTGAAAGGCGTTATTATACAAACACTGATCGCCGTCTCGGGGCCATTCATACACACCGGAATTCATTCCCACGTTCTAAATTTAGGACCCGTCCTAGCTCAGCGTCTCTGTGTGTCTCTACGGCACTATACGGCCCTCCAGTAATAGCTCACGGGGGCCCCGTGAATACGGAGTGTGGGAACGTGTCTGTAGGTGTATTCACCCCACCAAAACATGGCCTGCAGGTCGCTATTTACAGTACGTTGATGAGTTTGCTGCCGTCATACTCGGCACTGATGTATAAAGCAGTCGCCGTGTGTCTCAGAGATAAGGAAATGCAGCGATAGACATTATTCATGGCTGCTGCGGTTATACACAGCACCCATGTACACGGCAGCCGCGCGTGTAGCATGATGTGTTTCCCGGAGAGCACATCATGCCCGCAGGCAGCAGAACCGGCTAATTGGCGGCTCGTGATGAATGGCGGCGTCTCGTTCTGACACAGGTGGTCTCTGTGAGCGTTACGGCTGCGCTCTCTATGCCGGTCCTGATTGAATTATAGGAAATGTGCCTGGTCCCCCAGCAGCCGCGGGATATCGCTCTCTCTCTCTCGCCTTAGGTCCAGGAGCCATATGTTTATCCCGTGCATGTTTAAATCCCCTCACTGTGTTACCCTCTACCACTTCTGCTGGGAGGCTGTTCCACGTATCTTCTCAGTTAAGAAATAAATAATTGAGCGGATTGATCAAAGAGTTCAGGTTTAGCAGCACCTACAGGGTATGAAGGGGGGTGATATTGTCATTGATTGTAAAAATATAAGGAATAGCAGGATATTATTATTATTATTTCATAGCTCCAGAGTGTCCCGAGGTACGGCGGTGCAGTACTGGGGCGTTTCGGGTTTAGGGGCTCACACCCTTCTCGGCTGTAAATGAATGTGAGTAAGACCCCCGGGAGGCAGGATGCCATCAGTATGTGGGGGGGGGTTCTTCTCCGCCGGTGTCAGGTGACAGGTCGGTGGGAGATGGATTTCCACTTTAATGTTGTGTACATAGTGTCCCGACATATGGACTAACCAAGCGGGCGGCAGACACAACAAGGTGAGCAGATGGCTTCCCGAGACGGCTCGATCGGCCCGAGCTTCCAGCGACGAGAGCATCGCTCCGCGCGACGGGGAGGATTTCATCCATCTGACCTTAAACAACAACAACAAAAAAAGTGCGGAAATCCAAGTTGGCGTTTTAAATTCATTCATCTCCAGAGACCTCGTCGGTCTGGTCTTCAGAGCCTTAAACAGTCACATTGAGACGTTTGGAGACATCGCAGTGAAGCCATCTGAACCTGTCCCCTGTTATAATTATTTATTGTTTTATATAGCGCCTTCATATTCCGCAGCGCTGTACAACGTGTATAGGGGGGGGTAAAAATTAAAATAGATCCTACATTTCTCAGTATTACAGAATATGAATCAGAAGCATACCTTGTGTGTATTTCATGGGGGCCGCACGCAGTAAATGTATATTATTACCCAAAATCACGCAGCAGTCAGCTATTTGTAGTTTTTTTGATAAATGAGTAAAATTGGTTAATGTTACATAGAAACATAGAATCTGCCGGCAGATCGGCCCCCATTCGGCCCCCGTCTAGTCTGTAAAGACTCAAACCTTATCAGTCGTTGGTCTTGTCTTAGATGCAGAAGCCATATGCCTATCCCATGCATATTTAACCTCTAACGCTTCTGCTGAGAGGCTTTTCCACTTATCTACCACCCTTTCGCTAAATTAAACCTTCCTCGCATTGCATCTATACCCCTGACGCTCTGGCTTTAGTTGATGACATATTGAATGCTTGGGGGGGGGGTTCTTATTTTATTTCTAAGCTTTTTATTCATTTTTAATGCATAAAACCAATTACCAATAATCAGAGCTACCAAATCGAGTAGAAGAACTACTTGTGGATTCTTCCGGTTAACCCTATATTGCCTTAACCTTCCTGTAGATTGCAAGCCTGCGAGCCAAGCCCTTGTTACCTAATGTATCGGTTCGTTTTAGTCCGCCAGTTCTAGTCCTGTCAGACCCTTATGTATGGACTGTTAGAAGCGTTGTGGGAATAGTTAGCGCCGTATAAAAGATAATGATATAAATAATGATATAAAATATAAAATAATAATAAAAATATAAAATATACATTTATAATAATATCAAATATAAATGTATAATAAGGATCGTAGGATTGCTTTCCTGCCAGCGATCAGCTGCTTTAACTAACCAAAACTGGTGTGACGAGCTGAGCACGGCAGGGCTGGGGTGATGTACTTCAGCTCTGCAGCTGCAGCATCTCCGAAAGCTAAATCCTGTTTCCCTCACTGGTGAAGAATGGATATTACGGTTCTTACGGATGAATTCTTCGCTGGCTGCAGGGGATTTAAACGTCCCTTTAACATCTTAGCCTTTCACCCGTCCCGTAACAGAAGTTTATGATGAAGATCAGGGCCGAGCGCTCGCCCTCAAATGAATAGATTTGTTAAAAGAACGTTTATTACTCTCACAAATTGGCTGAAACCAGTTCTTCTCCCGTGACAGCCCGATAGCTGCAGCCCGATAGCTGCAGCCCGATAACTGCAGCTCGATAACTGCAGCCCGATAACTGCAGCTCGATAACTGCAGCCTTATTGATTTGTGCAAAACAATACCGAGAATTAATCCAGGCGATAGGAGGCTGGCGGCCCCCTGCGATCGCCCAGTACAGATACACAAAATAAAGCAGTCCTCCCTCCGCCCCAATAGGACATTTATTGTCTTTTTTTTGTCTTTTTAAGTTTTTTTTTGTTTTTAATGTAAACTTTGGTGTAACATAAAGCAATTTTCGACTTCTGCAAAGCATCTGCTGTGAACAGTGCGGGGCCTGATCTGCCTGTCCATCCTGGCCCCATACAGAAAGACGCCAAACCTTCATCAGTTGCCGGCTTCATCTTATATTGAGGAGCCATGCGCCTGTCCCATACATGCTTAAATCCTCTCGCTGTAGTAACCTCTACCGCTTCTACTGGGAGGCTGTTCCACTTATCGAGCACCCTCTCAGTAAAATTTTTTAAAAAATTCAAGAATATAAACATTTAGTGTAGCATTCTGTAGAATTCTGCCATAAAGTCACTTTTAGAAGAACCCTGGACGCCCCCCCCCACCTTCCATTCCAAATGGGTAATTTGTAGGGTAAACACAGCAGATCAAGGTCACTGTGACCTTGGGGCTTCCGTCCTTGCCCTTCGGAATCCTGGAAAAGAGACAAACAGCCGACAGACCCCTTTTCAAATCATCCCTAACAAGAGAATTTTAAAGTGACCCCATCACTCGCCCTCTAGACCCCCCCCCCTCCACCGCTCGCCCTCCTCTCCGCGTCCGTCCCTTTTTTTTTTCCTCCGGTCGCCATGGCAACGGTTGAGTGCACATCCAGGAAAAAGTTTATCTGAGATGGGCTCTGGGCAGCCTTCCATATCCATGCTAACCCGATTAGCCTCCTCTCGGGGCACTGCCAGCTAATCGAATTACTCCCCACTAATGGTCCCGAGGACTCTGAGTGAGAGCAGAGCAGTAAAACATTGTGTATACTTAGTGATAATTATACTTGCTTTTGTGTCATTGATTTATAAGCTTTTTTTTACCCTTCTTCTTTCTTTCCTTTCTCCCTCCATATGTCGCGATCCAAAACTCGACCCCCCCCACCTGCGTGCAGCCATCCGCAGAAAGGAGAACGGCTGGTACGACGAAGAGCATCCCCTGGTCTTCCTCTTCCTCGGCTCCTCTGGGATAGGTGAAGAACTTTAAATTCTTGGTGTTTAGAAAAAAAATTACATTTAGTACATTTTTTTAATTTTTTCTTATCCATTGAAACTGGCCTTTCATGTTTGACGTGTATTCAGTGCGAAAGGTTTTATTTATTAAAATTGTATTTATATATACATATATGTGTATATATATATATATATATATATATATATATATATATATATATATAATTTATAAATATAGTTTAATATATATATCATAAATATCTCTAATTATAAATATATATATATATATATATATAATATCTTGATTTATCAGTATAATTTAAAAAATATATATTTCTTTATTTAAATATTTACGCCTTAATCTTCTGTCTCACCGAGAGATTTTGGATTAACCCTTTTTGTGAGAAAGAGTACAAAAAAAATTATAGAATATACTGATGCTAAAAGAAAAAAAAAAGAAAATTGCATCTTTTAGATGTTTCTTTAAATGAGATTCACTTTAAAAGGAATTATATTGAAATTGTGAATTTAGTCCTGGTTTTTTTTTTTCTCTTAAAATAATTTCTACCAAAAGAGTTAAATAGGGATAAATTTAGGCTGGTATCCTCACCTGGCATGAAGTTTGCCAATTAATTAACTTAATTAGCCTTCTCTAAAGCTGCTGTTCCACCCACTCTGCTGAATTTAACATTTGTGTAACTAAACGCAGCTTTAGAAACAACATTCTTAATACTGATTAATGCCCAAAAATGAATAATTTCATCAAGTCATTTTTTGTCTCAAGTCATTTATTTTTTTGCTAGGAACAGTAAATGGTCACATGACACAAACGCCAACACTGATAGGAGGCGCACATAGAAAAACCAAAGAGTGGAACAGCACCATTACGCCTCTGTTTAAATAAAGAACACATTCTTATTCCCCTAATGACATCATAAAGTGGAGATAAAAATGACACAGAAGGTCACTTCATAAATTGCACTTTATTTAGAAATAATATCGCCCCTCGTGCTCGGAGCTCCATGCGTACACATACGTGACGTACACGTGTAGATCAGATTTCTGCTAGACATGGTATATCCCACGAACCGGTGCCATTAACCCGTCTCCCTGCCCCCTCTTACCAGGTAAAACCGAGCTGGCCAAGCAGACCGCCCGCTACCTGCACAAGGACATCAAAAAGGTAACAGAACCGTAACGCTGGGAGTCACCTGACCTCACATATTCTACAAAGACACCCTTAGCAGATCGGCCCCCGTTCGGCCCTGTCTAGTCTGCCCGTTCTTCCTGCTGTAAAGACTCAAACCTTAATCAGTCGTCGGTCTCGTCTTAGATTCAGGAGCCATATGCCTATCCCATGCATGTGTGTTACCCTCTACCTCTTCTGCTGAGCGGCTGTTCCACTTATCTACTACCCTCTCAGTAAAGTAAAACTTCCTCATGCTACATCTAAAGCTCTGACCCTTTAGTTTTAGAATATAGCCTCTTGTCTTAACGTTTCTGTATTAAAATATACGAATACATGACATGGCTAAGGGTCATGGCTTCATTGAGGCATCTAGAAGAATGCCTCATTTTCTTTATACAATTCAGTATTCCGTCGTGTATTTTAGCGATTGCCCGGGCCTTTTCAGATTGGCTCTCATGTTCGATTCCCGTGCTGGTCGGATTCGTGGTTAATAAGTCAAAAATGTGGCATTGGGCTGAAAATCAGAGTCAAATAAAATATAGTTTATTTATTTTGTTAATTTCAGCCCGTTTTGGCGTTGCCCCTTTATACGCTGATGTTCTCCTTGCTCTGTGTTCTCTATAGGGTTTCATCCGTTTGGACATGTCAGAGTTCCAGGAGAAGCACGAGGTACGCAGAGCCGGACTGCGGCTCCAGATGCTCAGATTTCGGCCCCTTTTCCTTGTGGTTTAACTCATTAAGGGAGAGTTGGCCGAAGAGTGGTAGTTTCTGCTCCCTCACCTCCCTTTACGTTACGAAGGTCTAACATTGACGGTTTTCTATAGCAAGAAGAATGTATCTTTAGAGTATTAAATGGAATATCTTCATCTTGACACCCGATTTACTCCCCTCCGTTAGGTGGCAAAGTTCATCGGATCCCCACCTGGCTACGTTGGCCACGAGGAAGGCGGGCAGTTGACCAAGAAGCTGAAGCAGTGCCCCAACGCGGTGGTCCTCTTTGACGAGGTGGACAAAGCCCACCCGGACGTTCTCACCGTCATGCTTCAGCTGTTCGATGAGGTAAGTGGACGGTCGGAAATTCATCTGTGCCCCGCTCCTCTCTGAGGAGATGTTCCTCAGGAACCACGACTGGTGTGTCTTCTGGAATAGCCCAAAACAACATCTCATTTTTGGAACCGTTCCTTGACCAGCAGAAGACTTTAAGCCTGAATCTGAAATAGTAGCCTGCTCCGGTGTATGCTCCAGTAAAGAAGAATAGCCATTTAGTCTACAAGTAAACACTTAAAGAGTGTACCGAGGGATTATGGGAGTGGTAGTTTATTATCTGCAGGAGACCACCTATAGAGGCTTGGTGTAGGTGAGGCTGGATCGTCATATCTTGTGCTATTTGGAGCAGAATGTTTGTCGAGCAGAATGTTTGTGGGGCAGGCTAACCCTACAGCTCCCCGGTTGTCATTACTCTGCCGGCGCTAGAGACAGCGTGAAGAATATGAGTTTTTCGGTATCGCTCCTTCGAGGCCGCGCAGCCCCGTCTCCCTCCTCCGCCTGCCAATAAAACTTTATACTCGTCCTCTCGCTACACCGCGTCTTCCGTCCTCGCAGCCCCAGGATTAATAAAGTAATCCTTCTTGCATAGATCATCGCGGCAGCCGCCAAATGTGAAATCAATTCCTGGAGCGGGCGCTTAACAGGGCAATAAACGGAAGTCAATCTTCAGCGCCCATGAAGGATTCCTCTCCTATATTTTTACCATCTGTCACCAAGCCAGAAGATACGGCCGAGGGCCACCACTGCACCCATGGTCACCTTGCCCGTAGAAAGAGTCCAGTTTTTTTTATAGCATGAATTATTGCGTGTTGAGTTTGCTGTGTCCCTTTAATGCAGAATATTTAATATTGCACCCATCTATTGACAGGGCCGCCTGACCGACGGGAAGGGAAAGACCATCGAGTGTAAGGACGCCATCTTTATTATGACCTGCAATGCGGGCAGTGACGAGATAGCCGGTTACGCCATCCAGCTCCGGCAGGAGGCCCACGAGATGAACAAGAAGAAGTTGGCCGAAAAGCTTGGTAGGAATCTGGATTTGGGAACACGTCTGTAAATCAGAACATATGGGTGGGACTCTTCTGTGTCCTGCGTAGCTTCTCCGTGTAACATTAATGTAAGCAGGCTGTAAATAGACCAACACAGACCAGGGCAATAGATGTTTTCTCTTCTATTGAGCCAAGATTTCAGTTGGTTGTTCTCTATTTCCCATTGTTGTTACCATGGTAACTCTTTCTGTTGAAGAACGTTAGGAGGTTTAGGTGGCCACGTACTTCTACAAGCCCTTCCACAGACACCGTGGTCCACCTGTTCATGAACAGATTAATCTGTGGGGCTTCAGACACGCCGCCTATTCCTTAATTCTTTTCCTTGTCCGGCGTCCGCGCAGATTGTAATGAATTATACAAATAGGGACCGTTTTGCAATACTTCTAACCCATTTGGCTGCTTATGTTTGCAGAAGACATCCAGATAAGTGAGAAGATAACCATCTCCAAACAGTTCAAGGAGAACGTCATTCGTCCGATCCTGAAGGTATGGACCTCTGACGGGCTGGCTCGTGACTTCATTCAGTGAAGGAATGTTAGCTTTAGAATAGAAGCGTTAGCGTGAAACACGGTAAGGCTGTCCTACCCGTAAGACCGAGGTATAAGGTGTTATACCAGGGGTGAAAATGATTGGCCGCTGGATTCAATAGCAGTTATGTAGGAAGATTCCGGGAGGTTCGGTTGGTGCTGTGATACGACCATTGTTTAAAGCCAGAATAACTTTTAATACATGATCCCTACGCTACCGTCACTTAGCTGTTTTAACATAATTGAAAAAGGGTTTTTTTCAATTAGCCTTTTAAACTTAAACTCGTATCAGCTAACACATCATGCCATTGGAACACAGGAGTGATGGGAGTGATAAAGGGCCATTGGAACACAGGAGTGATGGGAGTGATAAAGGGCCCTTGGAACACAGGAGTGATGGGAGTGATAAAGGGCCATTGGAACACAGGAGTGATGGGAGTGAGAAAGGGACATTGGAACACAGGAGTGATGGGAGTGATAAAGGGCCATTAGAACACAGGAGTGATGGGAGTGAGAAAGGGCCATTAGAACACAGGAGTGATGGGAGTGATAAAGGGCCATTGGAACACAGGAGTGATGGGAGTGATAAAGTGCCATTGGAACACAGGAGTGATGGGAGTGATAAAGTGCCATTGGAACACAGGAGTGATGGGAGTGATAAAGGGCCATTGGAACACAGGAGTGATGGGAGTGATAAAGGGCCATTGGAACACAGGAGTGATGGGAGTGATAAAGGGCCATTGGAACACAAGAGTGATGGGAGTGATAAAGGGCCATTGGAACACAGGAGTGATGGGAGTGATAAAGGGCCATTGGAACACAGGAGTGATGGGAGTGATAAAGGGCCTCTCTATGCCTATGAAGAGATTCCCTTAAAAATCAGCCGTTTCCAGCTATAATTGTCATTTCCAACATTAACCCCGTCTGGATTTCTCATCCATTTCATGCGACGGTCTTCTTCTTGGCTCCAGTAAGTTTCCAGGTCCATGCGGCCGGAGAGCTTCCGAGGTGCTCCCCGCCTGATAACCATGCTGGCTTGGACGGCTCCCAGGCTTCCCCTTCTCCTGACCTAAATCCGATTTCTCCGAGTAATAAAAGTACCTGGAATTAATTCCAGGTTCATCTTGCCGAGGACAGCACTTAATGCACCGGGCATCCTATTAGTGGGCATTTCATAGAAACCAAATTGATTCACTTACCGCTGGGCACGGGCATTCATTTTAATCTGCGGGACGGTATCTCATCGAACCGCGTACTCGGTATTAACCCGTGCTCTATCTGACAGACCCACGCTGGGCATGTGTTTGATCGAGATCTTGGATCCATCCTACCCAGGATTAAAAAATAGCACAGAATTATTTAACATTATTTGCAAGGAAATGACAGAATACACTGCCCAAGGTTGTCATAGAAATAATCTAAATATAAACCAAATATTAATATAAAATATTATAAAATCAATAATCAAAGACGCAGGCTTCTGGAGATGAAGAAATGGGTCAAATGAACCGTATAAATATTATTAGTATAATAAATGGTTGGGTTTCCAAATCAAGTATTTATTTTTTTTAGAAAAAATATTTGGTTTGAAAAGCCTGCCTTTTTGTCCTGGTTTAGCGATACCATTTCGGTTAGGGCTCGCCTCTCGTGGGGCGCCTTGGCTTGGCAGGTGAGCTTACATCCCGTACTAAACCCTCATGGTTATTCAGCAGATGTGGCTGAAGATCCTAAATGGGTTGGAACCGAGAAAAGATTCTATAAAGATGGTATACGGGAAGCTCATGGAGTGCCGTCAATGTCTGGTTGGATTAAAGGTATTGGGGGAACCTTAAGGTCCGCTTTGTACAGCGCCACTGTGTATGTTTTTTAAGTAGCCTCAAATACTAGCATGTACAAGCTCTGCATGGCAGACCCCCCCTTGTATTGATGTGATTTCCCCTCGTTTTCCTTCCTCGCATCTGATACACGAATATATCCTTGATTTAACCCCGTAGCCGCTCATTGTGTGGCACATCCAGCAATTAGATCTAATGCCGGTTGGAGCAAAGGATTCTTGGAAGAGCCGCCGCTCCCTGTGAAGGGGTATGAGGAAATCCAGATCTCCTCTCCGCGTCCGGGTAATTCGGTTTGGAGACATCTGCGGCTGATGTCATCAGCCCCTGGGATCGCTCTCTCGTAGGTTCAAAGCAGGCAGCAGGGTTCTTGATGGAATTACTGGCCTGTGATGAAATTGAACGAGAGGAAGCGAGGGCCGAGGTCTCCTCGTCGGCAGGAGCAAAAGAGGGAGATGAGGAGAAGGTGGCTTCTCCGCCATAAAGCTCTGACCACAAAAGACATCTTTCCGCTCTAGATTTAAAAACCTATTTCGGATCAAAAAATATGGATTTAAAATGTAAAGTTGCTATACGGTCGCTTGACGTTTATTATTTCTTCCTAAATAAATGGCTAAAGGCGTTTAATTTATTTTTTTCTACAATGCCCCCCTCACCTTTAGTTGGCCATCATTCCAGTTTTATCCAACCACAAGTTGCAAAATAAGTCGTAACTGTAATGTTTGATCTCATCCATCCAAAGATCAGGAGGTCCAGGAGATGTCCATTTGCCCAGACATTTCATGTTCTTTATACCTAAACTTGCCCATTCGGCAGGGCCTTCAGCCAGATGTTCCCCCCATACTCTACTTGTTGTTGAGTGGATCTCTGGCTCATTGTCCATGCTCAAATGGTTTTGATATTAGGAAAATAGCCAAAGGTACCTTGACCCAAAGCTCTCACCGTCCAAAGATGTGAAGAAGCTGTCTGATCAGTAGGGATCAGAAACATCCTATAAACTGGTTTTTAACAACGTTCAGGGTTCCATCACTGCTCAATGTTGGCACCCAAGCTGTGCGACCCGGGTACTCTTTGTTCAGGTGGAAACCACATGTGTTTGGTGACCAGGGCTGCCTGCGAAAGGATTGTTCCGGTGTCCTGGTTTACGTTTGAAGTCTCACGATATGGATCCGCACCTACAATGGCTTCTTCTGTTCCCCACACGGCGCGTCTCATCTTCCTGGCTTCTCTCTTGCAGGCTCACTTCCGGAGGGATGAGTTTCTGGGAAGGATCAATGAAATTGTCTATTTCTTGCCCTTCTGCCGGTCAGAGCTGTTCCAACTGGTCACTAAAGAGCTCACCACGTGGGCCAAGAAGGTAAAGTCATTCCCCTTTAATGCTACACCCCACCTTAGCAATAAGGTTATTATGTCAATGAGTAGAAGACCTCGACCCGGGCAACATAAGCAAGGAGGTCCGTGACCGAGCTCTGAACGGCACGTTTTAATATATATTGAGACAATATCCGCACAATATTCTTAATTAAATGATAAGAATGATGCCAGGTGTCGCTGTGTTGTGCATTAAGTTCCAAACATAGAATTTAAGTACAGTTACGAGTTATTTGGGCCATCCATTCTGTCCCGTTTTTCTTTTTTTTTTTTCTCCACACAAATGGCGCTGAGATCTCGGGGCGTCCGTTAATATACCGGTTTATAACGTCGCGCAGTCCCGCGGGCAGCAGAGAGGCTTTTAATGCCTTATAAGCCTCCGTTCGGCTGCGAGGTTAAGGGACGGAGGAGAGATCCCGCAAGGCCTGGTTTCAACTGACCCAAAACTAAGGTTTCCATGGCAACCGGAAAGCCAGGCCCGGATAATGACCGGTCTGCGGCTTGCAGTCAGAGGGCAGCTGGAAGGAATACCCCGAGGCGGGAGCCGTACGGCGGGCACTTACTAAAACCTCTTTATTATCCAAGCGGCGCGTCTCAAAGAATGAGGCTTTTGTGGCTCCCGCTCGGTGCTCCTTAACACAGAATTGCTCCGGAATTGGTTAAAAATGTTCCCCCGTGCTTTATCCCAAGGCCAGAACGTGCCCGTCGGCCCGGCCGCGCACGGGCAGCCAGAACGCGGGAGCCGCCGGTTTTACAGACCATTTCAGAACAGAACGTTACACGGGGCGGCTTCCCTGGACAGAGACAGGTTAATGTAACCGGGGGCCGAAGTTCCGTATCGAGCTTCTTTCTAAATAGATAATCAGAGCCGTGCATTCGACTCGATAACGTAACGTCTCTCACGTCGTATAAAGGACCGCGGTGCCTTTGTGGGGTTAGATGGCATTTTGTTTCAGGTTGGGCTTTTACGGGGAGGGCAGTAAAACTTGGAGCGCGACAAATAAAACGCTCAATAAATCTATTGTGTTATTCCAAAGAGGGAATAATTCTATTACCCCACCCTGTACAAAACTAGGAGGGCATGTTATGGGCCAGCCATTAAAGTGATTTATAACCGCTGGCAACTAGTAGCCCCCAGGAAGGTATACTTCCCGCTAGATTGCAAGCTCTTGGACACAGCGGCTGCAGTGTTTTGTGAGGGGGGGGTTTGCTATTTTGGGCAGGTTCCTGGATGGCTGGACCCCCTCGGAAAGGTTAAGAGTGAAGACAATTATGGGTGAACCCCCGGTGGTCATTACTGAGCGGACGCAGGCGTCTGACTCCAGGGCTGCTGCGCTCGCGGTGACCTCGGGGATATCCGCAGACTCATTAGCAGAGAATAGCCTGTTGTATGAGTCGCACACAGAGGACGGACCCCCGCACAGAGGATGGACCCCCGCACAGCGCGGCCTCCACACAACAAACAGGCAAGCGATTGTCTGCACCTACGCGGCTGCCTTAACCCCCGGCGCACCGGGAGAGAGAAGGGTGTATTTTGCTGGGGTCCTCCCTGGTATTCGTAAGGTTAATGGCTGCTCGCCCAGTTTATCTGCCCCAGAGTAGGGGTTTCTTGGTGGGGAGTAAGCTGCACGGGCGTCTGTTTGCTCTTACAGTCATAGGGATTTATTCACTAAGCAGAGAGCTGCACTTTCATCTTCATCATGAACGACCAACCCCAGTGAGCGTTTTTTTCCCCGAAAAGCTTGGCTGGCCCTGTATAATGCATATGTAAATCAATGGCTGATCTATACATTATACAAGGCCAGAGAAATTAGCCAGGGATGGCCCCTGTTACAATGCATAGTGAACTCTGAGGACACAAAATATTTTTTTCTGATAAATGTATAGTTTTGACAATGTCTCTGTAAGCGTAATGCTTTTTTTAACCCGTTGTTTATTCTGAAGGAAGTGAGTCTTCATTCCGTCCGTCTTTTATCCCCCCCCCCAGGCCAAACAGAGGCACGATATCACCCTGCTTTGGGACCGGGAGGTGATGGATGTCCTGGCAGACGGATACAACGTGCACTACGGAGCCCGCTCCATCAAACACGAGGTGAGCGGAGCGGGGGCTCTCAGATGATTGCCGTGTTCCTTCCGTGTCCGGTCCCAGACCGGTCACCCCACAGGGGGCAAAAAGAACCCTTTTTGATCTAAGTGGACACATAGCGTGCGGTCGCAGGGGCAAAAAGAAGGGAAAAAACAACAGTGACGGGAAAATAATAAGACTAAGAGCCGTCAGACACTGCATGCATCTTCCCGGGTGTGAAAAAATCTATATCCTAAGTATATCATATCAGCCTCGCTCTGTTATCTGAGCCCCAATCTACTAGACAAACCCCCCGACTCCTTATCATACTGCCTGTGGGAAACAATAGAATGGCTCGGTCTTAATCACCCAGCCGGACACACTGACTAATGAAAGTCTATGGAGGAACGGACTTCATTAGCATCGCCATAAAGCATCAGCTCAGTGCGGTGTTTGAGCCAGGAAAGACACCCAAAATATCACATGACTGACAGCAATGGCGGCTCCAGGTCTGCAGATAAAGGAAGTTTATTGGAACAAAATGAGATAAAACCAGGTTTTTTTCACCAACCGAAATTACTATATACAGCACTGTGGGGGAGGGTATATTACTGTATACAGCGCTGGGGGGTTATATTACTGTATACAGCGCTGGGGGTTATGTTACTGTATACAGTGCTGGGGGTTATATTACTGTATACAGCGCTGGGGGTTATATTACTGTATACAGCGCTGGGGGGTTATATTACTGTATACAGCGCTGGGGGGTTATATTACTGTATACAGCGCTGGGGGGGAGGGTATATTACTGTATACAGCGCTGGGGGGTTATATTACTGTATACAGCACTGTGGGGGAGGGTATATTACTGTATACATCGCTGGGGGGTTATATTACTGTATACAGCGCTGGGGTGTGGGGGGGGTATTACTGTATTACTGACCACACTTATTATTCCAAAGAATCTGAATAACTGAATACTCCCTTTAGGGTGATTGTTAGTGTATCAGACATACAATACTATATCGTTTTTAAGACTGCAAAGAGAAAATATCAGATTTTTTTTTTCTGCTTTTAAATAATTTTCTACGATTGGCTGCCGAGCAGTAGGCTGAGTGAATCTAATGCAGTATTGTGGTCTGGCTCAGTACACGCAGGCGATCCTAAGAATGAAGATGTCAGAATCCGTGCCTCTCTGTTTTCTACTCTCCATAGAAGCAGAAATAAAGGCTCGGTTTGACGCGTTTCTTGAAGTGGAGGGTAATGTTTTTTATTTTGTAAATTGTAAAAATATAAAAAAATAGGAAGGTAGGAATTCCCATTTTTATTGTTATTAAATATCACGTATTTGTAATGTGTTGGGAAGGGCATGTCGATGGGCTGTACTGACGATGGCTTGGTCCTCCGGCAGGTGGAGAGGCGCGTTGTTAACCAGTTAGCGGCTGCGTACGAGCAGGACCTGCTGCCTCGGGGATGCACTTTAAGGATCGCCGTGGAGGATTCAGACAGACATCTGCTGAACGAGACAGCGGGACCGGACAGGGAAGAGAGAGACGCCAACAGAAAGGGACCCAGACTGCGCCTAGAGATCGTGGAGCAGGGCAGCAAGAGCCGCAAGCTGGACATTCAGGAGCCGCTGTCTCCGGAGGACATGGCTTTCTGAACCCAAAATAAAAAAAAGACCCCAAAAAAGTTAGTTTTCACTGGGTTTGCCGGGGGCCGCCAGGGCCTGCCCATCCCGGTCTGACAGGTGATCGGGAGGACTGGACGTGAATTCACCGCAAATCCGTCTCCTTAATAGCGGCTTAGTCCGGGGAGCGAATCCGAGGAGTGGACCCCAGGCTCCCGGTGATTGTTAATTTATTGAGGACGCTCGCTTGTAACGTCCGCCTGGAGAAATGGGATGTTATGACAGAGTATAGTGACATCATAACCAGCGCAAGGAAACTGGACCTGAACATACGAGATGGCATCACGGGTTCCAGCCCCTCGTATAACGTTATAAACACCATTTATCGTTTACACGGCACCCATTCCTATATAATTCCTATTTTATTACATGAACGGGTTTGTGATGCTTTTAGTTATTAAGGCCAATAAAGGGTAAATCCTTAAAAATCAGACACAAAGCTTTTCCTCAGGGCAAAAGGAATGCCCGGCAGGCAAACGTCCGCTGTGGGCCAGTCATATCGAGGTCAAAAACCCCTTTATCAGACAAGAAACTGCGCTATCCACACTATTGCAGAAAGGGGATGTTTAAAAGGATCCAGGCAGGGTGTAACCAGAATGTATCTGGAGATGAGACAGTTGAGGTCTTCAGAACATCAACATTTGTAGAGGGTCTTCAGATCTGTTTAAGATGCACGAGATAAAATAAAATTGATAATCCGTTCGCCAGTCAGGGGGTATTATTTGTAAAGGCCTATATAGGAAGGACCACCACCAAATGTTTGCTCGGGGAGCCTGTCACCATTACACATGGCCGCTGAGCCAGGTGAATTCACATGGAGGCCAGGACCTTTTATCCCGGAGTATGGTCCCGGAATGTCTGTAAACACCAGTTACTGAATGCCTGGATCACAATGTCTGCTGTCAAAAGCTGAATGGACGACGAAGCATCGCAATGCCAGACATTTGACGGGAGAAATGCGTCAGAAATGTAGGACAAGGGGGGAAGAGAATAAGGGAAGGACCCAGGAGATCCATCCCCTGTCATCGGCTCATTCCATACACATGTATCCCGGAGGAGGCTTTGTTAACACGCGTTAACATTCTAAAGAGTCCGAGCGGGAAGAGCCCAAGTTGCCCTCCTACATTGTTAAAGCCCGAGACCTCCCCTAAAAGCTGAAAAGGGCTTCACATCTGTAACCCAGGGGTCTGACCCCCAGGAATTCCTGCCGGGTGGGAATCCGGGGTATCTCATTCACGTCGGGGCTGAAAGGAAACAGGTGCACGCGTTCTACAAAAATATCCTAATCCGGCGCATGTAGCTTTTCTCGTATCAGAATATTTCATACTTTCTGATAACCGATGCACTGTGGGGTTAGTTGTCTGCGAGCGGAGGGGTATTTAGGACCCCGGCCGTGCAGGAATGTCCAAAACTTTGTATCTACATGAAGAGTGGGGGCGCTACTGACTTCTGAAAGGTGAACTCAAACATTTTAGCGTATGAATTATGAACTGCCGAGGGCCACATTACTCTCGGGTTAGGGCCGGGTTGGCGCAGCCCATTGTGTGCTTATGTCAACTTTTACTATGCCTTATCCACAGACATTCTTGGCAGTCTTTATGATATAAGTTAATGAAAGGTGCCATTGGGGCTCAACTCACAGGCTAACTAATGCGGCCCCCTAATGATCTCACGGGTCACTGGCGCTACGCTGACAAACACAGTGAAAGCACGCCGTTACATGGAGAGGGATTTAAATGCCCAGAACTTTGTTTAGGGTCATGCCTTCCCGCACTGTCCATACAAGTATCAGCCTGTACAGACCCTGCGGAGGTCCTAGATGGTCCCCGTGCTGCTGATCGCACAACGTATGATATGATATATGGAGAGCTGCTGATCACACAACGTATGATATGATATATGGAGAGCTGCTGATCACACAACGTATGATATGATATATGGAGAGCTGCTGATCACACAACGTATGATATGAAATATGGAGAGCTGCTGACCAGACAACTTATGATATGATATATGGAGAGCTGCTGATCACACAACATATGATATGATATGCTATATGGAGAGCTGCTGATTACACAATGTATGATATGATATTTGGAGAGCTGCTGATCACACAATGTATGAGATGGAAAGCGTGGCTGCAGAGCCCCGATCGCTATTTGGTCGGCAGGCAGGGAGATCAAAGAGTAGGAAAATGTTCCCTTTTTGAACCAGAGAGATCTGCGAGACCGAGGGATCTCTCAAAAAATGAAAAAAGTTTTAAATAAAAAGTGAAAATAAATTGGATTAAGTTTTTGGAATATAAAAAAAACAAAAAACCTTCCCACTGTCTTAACAGAAAGCGGTTTCTGTATTGATATGTAAAGGCGTGATTCTCCGGGGGGGTTTATCCACCTAAACTACCTAAAAAGTCTTCTCCATGAGTCTAACGTGCTGTACAATACAGTAATGCAGAGTTTCATAAAATAATTTTATTTCATCTATATTGCTATTTATTGTAATTATGTATTTTTATAAATAATTGTATGATCTGCCGCCTCCCGTGCTAATCGGCTTCCGCTCAGATCCTTGCGGCAGAACGTCCTCATTTTAATGATGATAAAGCACAGGAGGTCCCCGGATACATAACGTATAGATGTGTATAGGGATACTGGTTGGGGGGGGGGGTTATAGCATGGCAGTCAGATAAGAGCATCAGTAATTTGGAAAGGTATCTAAATACCCGCGCTACTCACTGAAATATATATACGTATTGTACAGCACTACGGTGTATGATGGCGCTCCATGCGAAGGGGATATATAATTACATAGACGGCACTGAGTCTGCGGAGGAATCCCAAACATGGCGGAGTATATATATATATATATATATGTCTCTGTAACGCATACATTATTATTATATTTTTTCATATAGCGCCAACACTTTCCGTAGCGCTGCTCACAGTTCATATGGTTGGTACGTTACGTAGCGACGGCCCGGCTCGCAGGCTTACAATCTAGCGGTGTGTGTGTGTGCGCGTCATTTTAAAATGATTGGTTTTATATGTTCCACCCAATATATAGCGGGGACCAAACTCATGCAGCAGAATCAGCTGATCCCCCCCCATCAATCTCTTCGGTGTCTTTTCTTCCCCTGCCTGAGTTCAGGTGTCCTGCTGAGCCTCCGATTCACCAGTTAAAGACCCCAAATTGCATTACAATGCTAATTCCCGCGCCGTGCCGGGTGTGCGCCCCAGCTGCAGCTCTCCGCCACCAGTTTAGGCAAATGAGTCGGCCCCAGCCTGGAATACGCTCGGGCCTAATGCGATTAATGGGAACTACACCCAAAATACATATTATTTCTATACAATAACGTTCTTTCTTCTCTGTTCACACGACAGGGAGATCACCGTCTTCCCCAAAGTACGGGGGTCCATCTGGATCGGATTCCGTTAAGTAACGGCGCGGTAGGTGAGAGATGGGGAAACCGGGAACTTTCTAAATGGGCTGACTCAAAAAATTACTATTTTAATAGGCGTGTGCATTAAGATTGGTAGGAATTGCAAATTTGATGGAATTTGACGAGTTTGTTAATTCGTACAAATTTGCCCCAAAAACGAGGCCAGACCCCCCATGAAACGGACGAAAACTAAGCAAAAAGCTCCCTCTCTCTCACGCTCTCTGAATGTCTCACTACCTAATAGTTGTTCTCTTCTTTCTTAGACTGCATCTCCACAGACAAAACCTCCCAGCAAACTTCCCCCAAAATGGCGGAGCTTCCCATGACGTCCTCTCCGCGATCCTGCAATGAGGAGGCGATGACGTCACGGGGAATCCCGCCGAGGTGTCTCATCAGAAAATGCCCGAAAAACATTCTTTTTTTAAATACTTTCTGATCATACGTAAATATTTTTAATATAAGTCACTTTTTAAATAGCTGATTTTACCGGTTACTACGATTTCTTAGTGTTGACGACGAAGGATGCATTTAACGTTTTTTCCCCACATCGTTTCTTTGAGTAAAAGTGATGCACAAAATACGGTTAAACCGATGCACGTCTCACGTGGTGCCAAGACACAGAAACGTCTCAAAAGTGTTTTCTGCTGATATGGCAACACACGTGGGCCGGACTGGGGATAACGAGGCGGCGCTGGCCCTTTAAGGCAACAAAAAAACATTTACGTTGGAGACTTGGGGGGGGTCTGAGTCCGACTCCCCTACATCCTCAAAGAGGACCCTCGACCGATGTGGGCCGCTATATATATATATATATATATATATATATATTATTAGTAGTATTTGTTTTATATAGCACCATCAGATTCCGTAGCGCTGTACAATGGGTTATATATATATATATATATATACTGTATATGTATGTAGCACATATACATGGCCACGTATAGGCGCTTCCATGGTGTTCTAGCATGGAATGTGTTTGTGCGCAGCCGGAATATATAAATTAGCAATAGCGGGTTCCAGATTGTTTTATTTGTTTTTAATTGCGTTCCGGGAAGGAGCCGGTGTGCCTTAAAGCAAACAGCGCAGGGTTAGAGGGCTCCTTGTGACAGATCAAATAAATGCGGCAGCCCCGTCCGCCCCAGAAACAATAAAGCCGGCAGGATCCAGAGGGGGAGAAACGTCAGCCTGTGACGGGAGCAATTCAATTAGCGTCGGCCCTTCGCCCCGCGCGGGGGGCGATAATTCGATTACGGGGGGGGGCAGGCTGCACCGAGCGCGGGCCCGGCATGCTCTGCAGAGACAGACAAAGGCTGAGGGCAGCGAGACAAATAAATCCCCCTCTTATTTCGCTGCTGCGTGTTATACAGGAGTGGGCTCGCGTAGCCAGAACCCCTTAACCCTTTCTGTGCCAGGGGGTGAGCTCTGCATTCACCCACCCAGCACTGTAGTCCTGTCAGACTTCATATCAACTCCCCTGTAAAGAAAGGTAGATCGTAAGCTCTTGAGCCACAGACGCCAAGCGATGGTTCTGTTGTTGTATGCAATGCACTC